>NC_047524.1:1676812-1691812 GCF_902827115.2 Pseudochaenichthys georgianus | reverse complement strand
GGATGGATGGATGGATAGATGGATGGATGGATGGATAAATGGATAGATGGATGGATAGATAGATGGATGGATGGATAGATAGATAGATAGATAGATAAGTAATTTATTGATCCCAATTTGGGAAATGTTTGCGTTGCAGCTGCATAAAAAATAAGAGAAATTAAGACACTAGAAATAAACAATCCAAAATATTTCTGAAGTGGAAATAAAATAACATTAAAAAGTTAAGAATATACATGTGGAAATACACATTTCCAGTAACAAAATATAATGAAAGATATTATATATAATATACATTAATTGTGCAAGAATGGTGGTTAATAACACTTAACTCCTTTGCGTGACAGCCCTTCATTAAAACAGTAATAAACGGGTATTTAAAGAATGGCTTGTAACCGATCCAGTAAAATGTCCCATCTGTAGGAGTGCATTTGAATGCATTGTTCTAGCAGACTCTCAAAGACTTCTCAGTGGCATTTTCTTATATGTAGATGTCCACAATGACTGTTAAAAGATTCTCTCCTCGTGTACAGGAGCAGGCCTTCGACCCCTACGAGACTTTGTCCCAGGATATCCTCAGTAAGGGTTTCCACGAGCACTTCAACAACCTGATGGCATGCTCCACCGCCGGCCACTACTTCAAGGTAGGATGATGACATCAGCCACAGACACATTTTAAACCCTAACCTAAAGCCATGTTATAACATTTTAGAAAACACAATTATAACAATCAATTCAATTCAAAATAGTGTTCATTTCGTCAGCTATTTTTTAATTTAGTCTTATTCCTGTGTTAAATTTCCTTTTTAGTTTTAGTCATATTTAGTCACCTTCATCCTGTTTTTATGTATTCAAGTTTTAGTCGGCTAAAAGTCTGAGTCTTATTTTAGTCAAAGAAAACTAATTTTAGTCTACTTTTTGTCAATGAAAACGGTTGAGTCTTTTTTTAGTCATCAGATTATATAGAACATTTCAGTCAAACTAGTCTAGCCAAAACCAATAATTTTTCATTTTAATTTTTAATTTATTTCACAATAAGATTATATCTTGTCCTTATTTGATGAAAAACACAGGTTGAATGATTAAGCAGCTGGTTTGTGGTGTTTTTACCAGCTGTGTTATGGCCACATTGCTTCCCTTCTGATGAATCCGCCTCATTGTAGCGAACATGGGCCCAAATTAGGGCTGAACGATATATTGTGTCATGGCGATAACTGCGACATGCGATTTTATGACATTTTTATAATACTTTTTTTTAGGACGTGCGATATTAAGTAGGTACATTAACTCAAACACGTCATGTTACAATTATTTTTCTGCTTGCTACAAAAGGAAAACTTGCGTGGCTCTCATGTCAGGGGTACTTGAGTGAGTGACATGCAGGCTCTGCATGCACAGCAAGCCACCAATCACAATCACTCTGGATTAGATCACAGCAGGCCCCACCCCGCTAGTTTGCAGACCATCAAAACACCGGTAAAGGAGGACAATACCGGCGAGAATGAAGATTTACTTCCAAAAAGAAAAGCAACATCTGCCATCTGGAACTATTTTGGATACAAAAAGGTTCTCCTCTTCTTCATTCACAGATGAACCCCCTTATTTGAGGGGAAGCAACATGCATTATCATGACATGTTAGATCATGACTTAAGGTATGATGAGTCAACCAGTTAAGATCCAGACGTCCGTGACTAAAATCCTTCATCCGGTTAAATATAGTTAAAAAACCGCAATATATATCGCAGGGGGAAAAAATATCGCAATGTCAGTTTTTTTCAATATCGTGCAGCCCTAGCCCAAATATCACATCGTTTCTTCTACGTCCTGTGTCACATGCAGAGACGCGCTGTGGGCATGTTTGTGTTGTTTACTAACAAGACTATCATGGCGGCGGCGGCGGAGCTCAAGTCTAGTTTCTCCACCTGGAGATATTCTCACTATTTCACTTTTGTCGAGCACAAAGAAAAGAAAGTTTCTGTTAAATGTAAGTTGCGTCCTGGCGGGTCAAAGAGCCTATCTACTGCCCAAACCAGTCATTCAAATCTCTTAAAACATCTGCAAAAACAACATGCTGGGACGAAGCTAGTAGCTAAGACCACAGAGACTCAGCCGACGCCACTCCACCTCCACCTGCACCGAAGCAACAGCGGCTGGATTTTAACCGAGGGACTGCTAGCCAGGGAAAGTCGATAAAGCCATTGCACGGTATGTTGTAGAACACATGCAGGCTATTGCTACAGTGCAGTCACCCGCTTTCAGGGAGCTAGTTAGCATGATAGCATGTCCGGGCGGCACACGGCATATGAAACGGAAAACTTTTTCCAACTACCTGGAGAAAGAATATACAAAAATGTAAAGCCAGCTAATATGGATGCTATCCAGATTGCATATAATGCATGTCAAGTTGATCAACAGATTGTATTATTCTCCAATGCAATAACAGTACTGAAATGAAGGCTATCAGGGCATTAATATAATGGGAGCCCTTTTTTTTAAGTAACTAAAATGTTACTTTTCACAGTAACGCATTACTTTTTGGTGTAAGTAATCAGTAAAGTAACTGAGTTACTTTTTAAATGAAGTAACTAGTAATGGTTTTCAGTAACGAGCACAACACTGGTTGTAACTATATATAAAATAATGTATAATATGACATTATTGCATCTGAATTGGATTATTATCGGATAGGATAATAACTTGGTAATTAGCTACGTCTGAAAGCAGAAGTCCAGGGCAAATAATTGCAAGTCTCTTCAGTGCGCATGTCACAAAACAAGATGCATTGTGGGACATGTAGTTTATGGGCAACCTGCTTCTGTAAAGTGGCATGTAACCGTATAATAAACGTATTATATTCTTTGCAAGCTCTTGCAGGGCCACATAAAATGAAGTCGCAGGCCGGATTTGGCCCCCGGGCCTTGAGTTTGAGACCCCTGGTATACAGTGTACAGTGATGCGTAAGTGCGCTGTGATACGCAGCATAAAGTCAAATCTCCCACTCTCCTCTTACCTGCCATTCTCAACTGTCAACTCTCTTATAAAGCAGAAATGCCATAAATCTAAAACGAAAGGGAAAATGTTTGTTTTAATACGAAGCAAGTTATTTATGTATTTACACGCAGCAAACGGGGCTCGGGTATTTGTTCCTGTTTGGCTTTGAAGTGAATTCCTCCAGATATCGTTTGAGGGCATGTCATGACATATTTGGCGTCCTGTGTACAGTTTATTCACATTGTTTTATTTGGACATTCCTCACAAGAATAGCATTGAATTTCTCTCGGTGGGGGGCAGTCTGCCAGCCTTTGAAGATGAAATATGTGCTGGTGTTTTCTCAGGCCAGCGATCAGCGAGGCCCAGCGTTCACATGAAACACAGCTTTAAATCAGAAAGGACATTTAAACAAGTTCTCTACTTTTATTTAATTAAAAAAATGTATTATCATTAATTCGGGTCGGAAAGGTTGCTACATTTTATGATAAAGTATTTAAAAATATACATACGTACACTGATGGAAAAATAATATTTACATAAAAATACAAAGTTAATTAAATATTTGAAATGAGAATGAAAGAAATTGGTACAAATATTTGTATTGACATAAAAAGTCAAGAATATATAATACAACATATTTATAAAAACAAAACATTTGCAAATAGAAGATAACATTTAAAATATTTATATATTAAATTAAGAAATAATGAAATACAAAAAAGATAATGAGATAAAATAAAATTAACATAATCAGGTGAAAATGTGCACAATTAATATAAATATTTTCGATAAACAAGTACAAATGTGCAATAAGAATATACAGGGGGTCCGCCGGGTCTTAAAAAGTACTAAAAGTTGATCAATCAATTTAGCGAAAATGAAGGCTATTAAAAAGTATTAAACGGCATTTCCCAAGGTATTACATGTTGTAGCTTGTTTTCAGTAAGTATATGAATGGTCCAGAGAGGTTGTGTTCTACAGTCTGCCTGAATGTAGTCATGGCGTAGGTGTGTAGTGAGATTCTGTGGAGTTTATTGATGGCATCCCGTTGGATTTGACGTCATCTGAACAGGACATCGCACGCTCACTGCTTGATAACGCGAAGGTCCGTTTACGCCGGTTGCTAAGCAACATCGTTATGGGGAAATGCAAGTCTGCGTCCAAATGGTTGGAAGATAAGGAGGAAGGACAATCAATACTGTATATAGTCAATGTGAGGTGAAGTGTGTCGCCAAGGTAACCGGTTAGAACTCCAAGTGGAGATGAGGTCTTCAAATGTATGGAAAGGGTCTTAAAAGGTTTTACATCTGACTTCAGGATTCCTGCATACCCCCTGAAATAACATAAAATACAAGAAGAAACTGTTTATATATAAACATTAGAGCCTAAAGTTACAATGTGAGAAGATAATTGATTTTAAAGCTGAAAATCAACATTTTAGGGTGGCTTTTTAAATCAGTGCTTCCTGTCCCTCGTCCCTCAGATAGATGTGTCTGTGCAGCACTCTGCAGCGTCTGGCATTGTGGGTAAATTACATCGCCTTTTAAAAATAGCCCAGGCTGCCACACTGCGGGGCAAGGAGGGGAGGGAGGAGAGTAAAGGCTGGTGTCTCAAGAAGCATTTCATGTTGAAAATAATCGGTGAATTAAGACGGAGAAGGACCCCGACGTGGAGCGTCTGTACCTCGGTGAGGAGGGAACATGGGGTCCTGGATTCGCTCTGCTCTGTATTCAGGCTGCCAGCACTGTGACGCGTGGAGACTGGTTTTTACACCTTATCCAACTCAACGTCTACTTTATTTACAGTTTACACGCTCAGATCAGCTGTAAAAGTAGACCTCGACAATAAAGGGATACCACATCTACACAATTATAAATTACATACCAGTTACTCACCCTGTGTTTCCTTAAATTCTGGAAGATGTTGTAGTTCTTCTCTCATTAGCCGTGCTATATCATGTCTTAGTGCTAAGCTAAGCTAACCAGCTGATCACAAGCTAACAACAGCAGAACGATATGAAAACATCCGTTCACAAACTCTCACAACTCGGCAGTAAAATCCTCTCATTCAGTCACTTGTTCACATACGAGAGCATTAGGCTATTTCATTATTATTATAACACGTTAAAGTGAATATCTTTGGACATATAAAGGCAAGGCAAGTTTATTTATATAGCACCTTTCAGCACCAGGCAATTCAAGGTGCTTTACAAAAATGAAAGACATTCAGACAAAGGCATTTAAAAACAGTAAAAGATAATAAAAGAAACATTAAAAGAAAAACAAAAAATGAAAGACATTAAGAAAATGGCTTTTAAAATCAGTCATTAAAAAGAAAAGCTAATAAAATAAACATTAAAAGTTACAGTGCAGTCTAAGATATGAATAGTTCAATTATTTCGGTTCTTGATTTTTAATTTATTCACAGAACCTCCCTTTGGAGATCCGAACATTTCCGTCCCGATTGTTAATTTAGACTGATTGCTCTGATTTGCGTTCCATAACAAAGTCTTTAAGTGTTACCTGAACACCCAGTGTTACCAAAAAGACATCACCTTGAATCTTTGGCCGTTTTTAACACTTTCAAAACGTAACCATAAATGTAGAAAGTAATCTACAGATAATAGTTATTTTGCAGCAACATTACAAATCCATGCGTTTTCATGTCTATATCACAAATCGTACTATTTCTGACGCCCCTTAACGATTTCTTATAGTTTTAATTAATTTCATTTATAGTTTTACTCTATTTTTGTATTATTTTCTTCACTGTGGAGGCATGAGTAAAACAAAAATGCCTTGCATCGCTCCTGTATTGCATTGCTTCTGATATGAAGCGTCTCAATTTGTGAACCCTCAGGATGCTGACGTGTCAATAACGCGTCTAAACTTAGGTCATTGTTCCCCGGCTGTCTATCAGCCTGCGTCAGACACATGATGTCTTTCTCTTTTCCATGCACACACACTTTCTGCACACTCAAACACACACACACACACACACACACACACACACACACACACACACACACACACACACACACACACACACACACACACACACACACACACACACACACACACACACACACACACACACACACACACACACTCAGTGCTGTGGAGTCTGAGTAGTGGAGTATTGATTCTTCTATCAGGGGGGGGAACGGGAGATTTAAATGGATACTATGACAGCCTCCTCTCCGGTTACCCTGCAGCCTTTCCTCCTCCAACGCGCTGCAGCTCCTCCTGTCTCAGTTATACTCTGAAACATGCACATTTTAATAGCCTTTTTTGCAGTATTCTGTATCAGAGATTTAAATATTTACTTTTAATATTTGATTAGGCAGTTGGAGTCATTTTTTTTTAAAGAAATAACATGTCAAAATTCTTTAATTCCAGCTTCTTAAATGTGCATTTTCTTCTCTGGTTTCATTACTAATTTAGAATAATTTTATTTGAGCTGTGGACAAGACCCCTAACCCTAACCCGGACATTTGAGGTGGTCATTTTAGGCTTTGTGAAGCAATGGGTGACTTTTTTTTATTACTTTTTTAAAGATGAGATTAGTTTAGGTGTCCGTGGAAGATTAAATCGAACATGTTGCATAGTGGAAGACCACAATCATCAACATAAAATGTGTGGTTTAAAATCAAATCAAGGAATACAATTTACAACAACATCGAACAGTCAAATGTGCGGTACACCACAGGAACATGGGACCAAATAACTCATCAATTAAGTAAAAGAATATCTGACGGATTAATCCATAATAGAACTAATAGTTAAGTTGCAGTTCAAGTTTTTTTTCTTTTTATATTTACGGTTATTTTACAATCTGCTGTAGTCTTTATCCTCGTACCTGGTATTTTTGATCCCATTTTACTCGGTGGCATATTCGTAGATGTTCTGAAAGTTATAATAAAGTCCATCGCTAACAGATTTCTTTGTGTGTGCAGGCGGTTGCAGAAGGTTTCAAAGAAGCCGTGCAGTACGTCCTCCCTCAGCTGATGATGGTCCCGGTTTACCACTGCATGCACTACTTCGAGCTTCTGCAGGTACGTCTGAAACCATGCATGCGAATAACTTAGAAATGATTGGTTTTCACTGTTTCAGGGTTTCTAGAAAATGTCTGTTGGATTGTTTTGTGGTTTATAGTTATTTTGCCGATCACATCTAATGTGATTTTGCACAGCTGATATCTTGAATCTGCAGAAGTGCTTCGGTAAAGACACCTACAGTCTTCTGTATTTATCAAATATACCCACAAAACTTATGAGTGTTTTTTCCTGCTTTTATGTTGGAAAAATCTGGAGGTCAGGTACTCTTTAAAACAGCTGGGAGTTATGGGTACTTTTTACTGAAGTACATTTCAAAGCCCTCTTTACTTTGACTTGAGTAAAGAAGTTTAGTCAGTACTTCTACTTTTACCAGAGTATTTTTAAACACCAGTATCTGTACTTCTACTTGAGTAAAGGATGTGTGTACTTTTGCCATCGCTGCCCAATCCTCAAAAACCTTCACTGGCTTCACGTCTCCCACCACATCAACTACAACATACTGGTCCTCACCTACAAAGCCCTCCACCATCTAGCCTAAAAAAGCGCTATCAATTTATGTTAGGAAAATCTCACTCGTCCCCGGCTTGAGCTTCAGCCTCAGGATCCATGTATTTATCATCCTCTCCAGAAAGGAAGGAGTCATCACATACAGAGCATCAACTAGTTCCTGAGCAGTGTCCTTCACATGCTGATATCCAAGAGAGGGAGTCACACAGTCACAAGATGGAGGAATAGAAAGCAGTATTCAATGTTTACTTCAGATTAGCTCCACGTCAGAAATGAGCATGCTTGATGTCTCTCTCCATAGAGGCTGAATCATCATGTTCATCACATAGCTATCATCTGCCTCAAACAGTCCTGATGCTCTTCTAGGTCATCACACATCCTGTCATGTTCACAGCTACAGTTGGGATACCTTTGTTAGCATGTTACTCTGATATCGGACATTCACTGTTTTCCCAACAATTTGTTTTTTGCAGCAACTGCAGGAGCGCAGTCAGGACCAGGACGACAGAGAGTGTCTGAAGCAGGCGATCACTGCGCTGCTGAACCTGCAGTGCAGCGTGGAGCGAATCTACACCAAGCACCAGCCTCGCCGCAAACCTGGGTACAAATCCTCGATTTCATATTCACATTTATTCCCTAGTTTCTCTCATGGAAACATCGAAAGAAAAAGGTGACATGCATAGAAGCAGCACCAGCCGATGTTAGCCGTTATTGTTTTTAAATGATGACGGAATGTAATATGAAGACGGTCCTTAATGTTGAAAGACAAGACGACGACTGAAGGCCACAACGTATTTGGCGACATGTCAAACTAGTATTTTGTGCAAATCTTCCACAAATGATATAACTTTGATCAGGTGTGCAGGAACTATCTCGCTTCTTTGGGAGAAAAAAATAAATGGATTTTCAGAAGTCATAAACCTCAGAAGACAGACATCTTAATTCTTACATTAATTTATTTGACATAGATGTCATTGGAGCATTCAGCGGCCGTGTATTAGAGTATGAATCTGTTTTATCCCCCTAACTTATTCCACATGAAGCAGATGCTGTGTGGCATCAGTTCCACCGCCCTTATTTACATATTTAGGATCATTTCGGTGTGTTAATAGTTCGATTTTCCGCATTATCTGACTCTCCGTCCCCCCCACAGTGAACCGATGTACCGGCTGTACAGCAGGCAGGTCCGCAGCAAACAGCTCGCCATCAAGCGCATGAACGAGATCCAGAAGAGCATCGACGGCTGGGAGGGGAAGGACATCGGCCAGTGCTGCAGCGAGTTCATCCTCGAAGGTCCTCTGCTGCGGGCCGGCGCCAAACACGAGCGACACAACTTCCTGTTCGACAGCCTCATGATCAGCTGCAAGGCCAACCAGAGCTCTCGACTCCCGGGGTCCGGCAGCGGCGCCGAGTACCGCCTCAAGGAGAAGTTCGTGCTGAGGAAGATCCGCATCGTGGACCGCGAGGACTCCACGGAGCTGCGGCACGCCTTCGAACTCATCGGGAAGGACGAGAACTGCGCGGTGTTCTGCGCTCGGACGGCGGAGGAGAAGGCGGCGTGGATGGCGGGGTTAGTGACGCTGCAGTACCGATCCACGCTGGACCGCATGTTGGACACGGTGCTGCAGCACGAGGAGCAGGCGCACCCTCTGAGGCTGCCGTCGCCAGAGGTGTACCGCTTCGCCGTGCAGGACTCTGAGGAGAACATTGTGTTTGAGGACAAAGTGCAGAGCAAAACGGGGATCCCCATCATAAAGGCCGGCTCCGTGGTGAAGCTCATAGAGAGGCTCACCTACCACATGTATGCCGGTGAGATGCTGCCGTACATATTGTTCTTCTGGAGGGTTAAAGATTAAGGAGTAATTCACCACAGAATAGAGTGCCGCAGTGACGCGTCCTAAAACCCGGAAGTAAGTTAGCATTTTACCACTTCCGGTTCCTTCGACAAAAAGCAATGCAATCTCTCCACAGGATGTTGGCTGGAAATCAGGTCTGTGGTTGAGACGCATTGAAGAGACGGATCACGTTTTGTTCTACGACATTAAATCCATCAGCAGTGACCAAACTGGTGATTTCTGAAGAGTTGACGTGTCTGAAAAACGATGGTTGTTACCGAGTGGCTGAATAGGACTACGGAAGTTGTCGAGGTCGTTGTACGTCTTTACGCCGAACACGTAAACACTCCTCTAAGTTAGTTCCCCGTGTTCTGCTTGAAAGCAAGTCCCTGTCTCCTGATAACTATTAGAACAAACGCTTCAACTCGTACCATTTATAATCTGTATGTTTGAATATGGATCTTGAGTCGGCGTGACGTTGAAGCAGCGACCCTGCTGTGGTTCCTTTATAGCATAACGTTAGCATTTTGCTTCTGGCGACTAGATTTATGATTAGAACATTATAAAAGTAGGGTAGACATGTGGAGATTATCCGGCTGAACAAAACGTGATCCGTCTCTTAAATGTGTTTCTACCGCAGACCTTATTTCCAGCGATGTTCCAAAATCCTATGGAGAAATTGCGTTGGTGTTTGAGGAAGGAACCGGAAGGAGTTTACTTCCGGGTTTTAGGACGCGTCACTGCGGCACTCTTTGATCATCAGTATATCGGTTCTTCCCCGAAATGTTGCCTTGAATTCCTGAGGAATATGTGGCTTTTCTCTCATGCCTCCACGGCGACAGACGATCAAAAAGTAGACTCAAAGTCTTGATGAATTAAAGTTTTAACAACAGCAAAATACAGGAAGGGAAACACTTCAGTTGGAGGGGTAAAATATAACAAAATTCAAGTCATTTTTCATGCAAAGATTGCGTTTTTAAAATAAAGTGTTTTCCGACTTTCCTCTGTTGTATATGATATATAGGCATATTCACCTTAAAGAATATAAATAAGGGATTAATTTTAGAAGTCTAGATTTGAGTTGTGTGAGCATTACGTCTAATACATCCAGTCTATGCTCACTACTGCACGAACACATGACTAAAATGCACGATTTAAAACATTGCAAAACATCCAAAGCTCTCACACAAATTAAGGATAAACAGTACTTGCACTGCGGCGTCTGAGAAAGCATTGTAAGTGTCGTAAATAGTAAGATGTTATTGGAAATGCATACATTTGGGATAGTGCTGCAGTAAATACTCTCCATACACCTTATAGTCCAAGGTGGTATCTTTAAATGTCTATCGTATGAAAAAGTACTGGAAACATGTATCAAATATCACGGAGTCATGTGAGAGTTCGTAAACAGATATTTCTTATAGTTTTTATAGTATGTGTGCATTGTGATGTAGGGTCTCTTGGTTTGTTATCTAATATATTCTATCTGTTTGTAGACCCTAACTTTGTGCGCACGTTTCTTACCACGTACCGATCCTTCTGCAAACCACAGGAGCTGCTCACCCTGCTCATAGACAGGTACACTTCAGACCCGACACCATGTGCTTTACTGGATTCCTCCTGCAGCCATGAGAGCCATATCTCTCAGTGTCGTTGGTCTTCATTGATCTGATAATATTCTCCTCAGGATTGAGATCCCGGAGCCAGAGCCGACGGAGGAGGACCGGCAGGCGCTTTGGAACGGGGACCAGCCGATGGCGGCCGAGCTGCAGCGGTTCAGGAAGGAGTACGTGCAGCCGGTCCAACTCAGGTACCACAGATCAGTCGGGAGAGACGTAACGTTGATGTAACGATATATATTCGTTGCCGGGTATACACGGATGCATGTAATGGTGTTTTGGTGATTAGACCCCGTTGTGCTGGAATATCATTCGGGAGGGAAAAACCCAAATCGATTAACCCCCCCCCCTAGACCAGGGGTGTCCAAACTACGGCCCGGGGCCCAAATGCGGCCCACAGACCATTTTGAATCGGCCCTCAGCAAATTAAAAAAGTATAATGGAATACGGCCCACAAATGAAACGTGTGCTTGTCTTATATTGTACTTCTTAAATATCACACGGTAGTATTCATGACCTCTTTTCAAATAAATTCAGTCAATTAAAGTTGGAAACATTTTCTAACATATCTTAGTTGATAAGAAAAAAGCCCAATGACTTATTTACACAACAAGCTTGAAATACACCCTTCCTATTATAATCAATCTGAGGCGTCTGCTTTAAGGCATGAGCTGCCAACACTCACGAGCATCATGTACCTGAACTTATGAGGCGATATACCTCGAGTGAGCAGCCCAGCCCTTCGTATATTTTACTGTAGGTGAAAAAAGGACACCGCTGGTCTAGACACTGGTGGTGGTGAAGGCATGAAGGGATTGATGGAGGTCGGTCTGAAGAGGAGTGGTTTAAGCTTGACCCTGGATTTGGAAGAAAGGAAGGTGGAGGAGGGAGGCTGCGTTGAGTCACCGGAAATGACAACTGTGAGGAAGGGGAGAGAGCAGATTTAAAGGTTCAGCAGTGCACTATGATAGGCTTGTGGGAATAGAGGCGAAGTGATAGCTGGGGAGTAACGCCCCCGATCACTGATCGAGAGGAGAGAGCTGGAAATATGTGAACGACGGACTAAAGACGGTCTTCCTGGTTGAACTTGCGCTAAGCACCTTTCCCGATCTCCACTACACGTTCCATTGTTTGACGCCATGTAGCGGTCTATTTTATTCCTTTTAAAGACTAATTGTATTCACGTTTTTACAGGGGGTCCGCGGGGTCTTAAAAAGTATTAAAAGTTGA
Organism: Pseudochaenichthys georgianus; assembly: GCF_902827115.2. NCBI lineage: Eukaryota > Metazoa > Chordata > Actinopteri > Perciformes > Channichthyidae > Pseudochaenichthys > Pseudochaenichthys georgianus. Next base: position 1,679,572 of record NC_047524.1, on the reverse strand, counting down.
TCAATCAGTTTAGCGGAAATGAAGGCTATTAAAAAGTATTAAACGGCATTTCCCAAGGTGTTACATTTTGTATCTTGTTTTCAGTAAGTATCTGAATGGTCCAGAGAGGTTGTGTTCTACCGTCTGCCTGAATGTAGTCACTGCGTAGGTGTGTAGTGAGATTCTGTGGAGTTTATTGATGGCATCCCGTTGGGTTTGACGTCATCTGAACAGGACGTCTCACGCTCACTGCTTGATAGCGCGAAGGCCCGTTTACGCCGGTTGCTAAGCAACATCGTTATGGGGAAATGCAAGTCTGCGTCCAAATGGTTGGAAGATAAGGAGGAAGGACAATCAATACTGTATATAGTCAATGTGAGGTGAAGTGTGTCGCCTAGGTAACCGGTTAGAACTCCAAGTGGCGATGAGGTCTTAAAATGTATGGGAAGGGTCTTTAGGCCTTTTAGGTCTTAAAAGGTTTTACATTTGACTTCAGGATTCCTGCATACACCCTGTTTTTAAAGGTCGTACCAGCTGCACTACATGTGGTACAAAGCCGGAGTATGTGCTTGCTATGCGTACAGTTTTACATGATATGGGGAATTACGGAATGTTGTAATGTACCTAAAGTACCGCAACAGACGCTCGTAGTCACGTGTCCGTACTGAGAAAAGCCTGGACAGAATGTTTGAAAAAGTGTCACATATGTCCGCTTTGACTCAACGGTTACATTTTTGTCAACAGAGATCTCACAAAAATAATGTTTTGCCATCGTGAAAAGACAATTTCACACAAAAGTCTAACTAGATAAAATGCTGTGTTCCGGTTGAATTAAACCCTTACGGTTGGATTGAGACGAGGTTTTGTTTAGAGTTTAGAGTCTGTAAACTTGCAGATAAAACGCAGCTTTCATTTCACAGAACAAAGGATCTTCGTCTCCTGTTCTTTTACTCGGTCCTCTTAAGGCCCTGGCGTCCTCACTGAGCCGCAGTATTTCTCTTATATATATATATCCTTATAAGGAGTAAAGCACACGAATAGCCTGTAAGTGAAGAACCATTAAAAACCTCTCTGTATCGAGAGCAGCTGCAATAAAATCCTTTAAGGTAAAAGGGTAAACGCCTTCTGCTCACACAGAATACATCTCTCTAGATGGCATCAAGACGGCCATTAGGTTTGTAGCATCCTTAAAGTGTGTGCATTAGGCAACACACACACATTATAAATCTAATCTTAAAGTTGAATTGAATAACACAAACTTAAAGCAGATTGTCTTTGGGTGGTCGCTTGTTATAAACAATTGAATGTGGTCCAAACTGTTGACTTTGAATCCAGGATACTCAAAGTTTACTATCTGTCAGAAAAGGACACAGCCTTCCCGCTGTTTCTATTTTTAAACGTCGGTACTTTTGAGAAGTTAACTAACAAAGAAAACACACTGACCATAAAAAAAAGTGTAATTTAGACCTTATTTAGAGGAGAAATGTCTCTTTTCTACATTATTCCTTTGTCACGTAATGTGGTATTATTTGGATTAAAATAAATAAAAAAGGGCTTCCAGGTAACCGATTAATATGCAGATATTTTACTGGATTCATTGATAGGTATGACAAATGTCAGAAGATATTAAAACATGTCCATCCCACTATTTTTAAAGAGATTCTTGCATGAAAAACGACTTCAGCCGAGTGACTCGAAAGAGCAACTTTCCTACTGTAATTGTCACGGCCATTTCTACTGATCATAATTCCATTGTTGAGGTCTACTAGAATACATTTATACCAAAGTCACATTGGTTTCTCATCAGCATCTCTGTAAAGTATGTGTATTCACTCTCTGTCCTACACGGCTTGTTGGAGCTCCGCCCCCCCCCCTCCCTGTGAGCCCAGCCCCAAACACACACACACACACCCGCAGCCTGGCTGGGAGTTTCGGTACGTCCACACAGCAGCTTTTCAAAAATCTTGAAAATCTTGGAGCTGGGCGTGTCTGACAGCTTGGGGATTTTTTGCGACCAACAACCAATCACGTGAATCTCCGCCCCCGACATACAAAGCAAAAAACCCCGGGGATTTAATGCGAGCAATATATATATATATATATAAACTCCCCAAACAGGCGAAAACCTACCAGTTCCACCCACTGTCTCTGCCACCTCCCTCCATGCTGGTTCCTCCGGTTTGTATCCCGTTAATAGTTCTGGTCGTAAAGAACCGGGTGATTTGCTCCCGTAACTTCTCGTTTGGAATATGAGGAAATGAACTGCGGTCTGGTTCTCCCTGCTTACACGCGGTTTGATTGGCTAGCGCTTCTACTGTCAGATTTGCATACACGTGTTTGATTGGCTGACGCTTCCAGCTCAGCTTCAAAAGTTGAACATTGCTCAACTTTGGAATCCTGGAGATCCTGGAAATCTTCGCTTCGCTCCCCCACAATGCAGTTCGGCGAAAAGCGAGGCAAAGTGACGTCATCCCCATTCAAAGTCAACGGGCAGAGAAGCGTTGGAAGCGTCTAAAGCTGCTGTGTGGACGTACCGTCAGTGTGTGTGCCCAGGCTGAGTTCCGCGGTGTCTCGCTGACCCCACACCAGTGAGCCACCTCACAGTGTCCATTTGGACCGACCTGTGGAGCTGTTCCGTTACGTCACTATACCCGAAATACGTCGCTATACCCAAGAAGTAAACATGGAAAAAGAGAAATGTCCAACGAGGCGTTCTGGGGAGGTCTTCTCTGTTTTAGAGCTTTACTCGCTACAGGGTGCACTTTGAGGGTTTTGACTCTG